>NW_027645750.1:0-1000 GCF_949357685.1 Gobio gobio
CTGATGAAGAATATCGGAAGATATATGAGTGTAAATGTGAATGTTGTTGTTGTTTCGCATTGTGAGGCCTTCGCCCTCCAGCTTTTCGGATAATGAGATGTTTTATTAATGTGGCTTTTCAAACTGCAGTGCACCTGGTGACTGGCGTCTATAAAAAGATCCAAAGCTCTCATTAAAATCAATCGGTTATGGAGGACCAACTAATCCAGAGCGAGCGGTAGGAACCGACAATTACACAAGCACAGACTTCAAAGTGCTGTTTGTCTCGCTGACAAATGCGCACTAAGCCAAAAAAAAAGCACAAAACAGAACCGTTTGCGAGATGCTCCTCGACTCTCTCGGGTTTCCCATGGCAGTTCAGAGCCGTTTAACCTGAGGAGAGGCTGACAGGAAGTCATGGCCCAGTTCTCCTCTTCTCTCTCAGAGACTCTGGAGGAAGATGTGGAGAGAAACGCAGAGTCATGGAGCGCACAAAGGCCAGTCTGTACCAGTCCACAGTGGGAGTCTGTGCTTCTGAAACTCAGATGGGCTCACCAGTGGACTTGAAAGGGTCTTATAATGTCGAAATCAAATATTCTTATGAAATAAAAGAGCCTGATGCATACCTGCTGTGACTTTCAAAAGTCTCAATAAAAACTATTAACCCTAATCCAGCTGACCCCACTGGACTTGTCCTCCATTTTTAAAAAGTGTTCCCTTCATCTCAGGGCCATGAGACTCTGTGACTTTTCCTAAATAATCTAAACATGCACAAACAAATCTGGCTTGATTTGGTTGTTCTAAAGGTTGTGTAAGAGAAAAAAGTCCCTTGGGGTCACATTGAAAATGAAATGTGTCAAAAAAAATTAACTAAATCCAGTATAAATATGAAAATTTCTACATTTATATCAAGGTCTGGTCCTAGAGCATAAACACAAAGTAGAACGAACTTTCTGTCCGCACACGTACACACACACACACACACACACGTACACACGTACACACGTACACACGTACACAC
>NW_027645749.1:0-35854 GCF_949357685.1 Gobio gobio
AAAGGTGGGTGATGTAGCAGAGCCTTGGAAAATTTTCTCTTCATGCCCAGATAGGCGTCGAGTTGGTCAAAATGGCCTCCATCATTGGTGTGAGTGATGTAGAAGAGCCGCATAATTTTTTCTCCGTCCCCTGTGACGTCGAGTGTCTCCTCATTGTCCAGATAGACGTGAGTTATATGCCCCTCACCACATCTACCTAAAACCTAACCTTCGTTTTTTCATAAAATTAAACCCTTGTTGGTACAGCCCTCTTGATTTGAACCCTGGCAATTTTAACCCTCTGGCAATTTTAGCCCTCTATTTTATTTTTTAATAATGATATATATCTCTCTGTGTGTATGTGTGTGGACTCGTGGCGGCCAGTGGTACTCTGGACAGTGCACAACCGTTTCCGAATCCTTCGGGAATCGGATCCTGGATCTTCATTCACCTAACACAGCCCGCGCCGAGACGACTGGACCTCGGGTTGACCGCATACTTGATTGTTTATATATGATTATTAAATTTTAAAATTAAAAATAAATGTATTGATAGTGAAAAAACGATTTATGAAGCACCATACAGTGTTGAAAGGTATTTAGTAGTGGGAGGGGCACCCCGCCCTCTACCACTAAGGAGTTGGAGAGGGAACAGAGACAGTTGTCATCCCAATTCGCCTGATGAGAACCTTGGGAAAGTTCGAAACGCGTCGCGAGAGTGTGCCTGGATGACACGGGACCGTAAAAATGAGTACAGCTGCCATCATTTGAAAGGTGGGTGATGTAGCAGAGCCTTGGAAAATTTTCTCTTCATGCCCAGATAGGCGTCGAGTTGGTCAAAATGGCCTCCATCATTGGTGTGAGTGATGTAGAAGAGCCGCATAATTTTTTCTCCGTCCCCTGTGACGTCGAGTGTCTCCTCATTGTCCAGATAGACGTGAGTTATATGCCCCTCACCACATCTACCTAAAACCTAACCTTCGTTTTTTCATAAAATTAAACCCTTGTTGGTACAGCCCTCTTGATTTGAACCCTGGCAATTTTAACCCTCTGGCAATTTTAGCCCTCTATTTTATTTTTTAATAATGATATATATCTCTCTGTGTGTATGTGTGTGGACTCGTGGCGGCCAGTGGTACTCTGGACAGTGCACAACCGTTTCCGAATCCTTCGGGAATCGGATCCTGGATCTTCATTCACCTAACACAGCCCGCGCCGAGACGACTGGACCTCGGGTTGACCGCATACTTGATTGTTTATATATGATTATTAAATTTTAAAATTAAAAATAAATGTATTGATAGTGAAAAAACGATTTATGAAGCACCATACAGTGTTGAAAGGTATTTAGTAGTGGGAGGGGCACCCCGCCCTCTACCACTAAGGAGTTGGAGAGGGAACAGAGACAGTTGTCATCCCAATTCGCCTGATGAGAACCTTGGGAAAGTTCGAAACGCGTCGCGAGAGTGTGCCTGGATGACACGGGACCGTAAAAATGAGTACAGCTGCCATCATTTGAAAGGTGGGTGATGTAGCAGAGCCTTGGAAAATTTTCTCTTCATGCCCAGATAGGCGTCGAGTTGGTCAAAATGGCCTCCATCATTGGTGTGAGTGATGTAGAAGAGCCGCATAATTTTTTCTCCGTCCCCTGTGACGTCGAGTGTCTCCTCATTGTCCAGATAGACGTGAGTTATATGCCCCTCACCACATCTACCTAAAACCTAACCTTCGTTTTTTCATAAAATTAAACCCTTGTTGGTACAGCCCTCTTGATTTGAACCCTGGCAATTTTAACCCTCTGGCAATTTTAGCCCTCTATTTTATTTTTTAATAATGATATATATCTCTCTGTGTGTATGTGTGTGGACTCGTGGCGGCCAGTGGTACTCTGGACAGTGCACAACCGTTTCCGAATCCTTCGGGAATCGGATCCTGGATCTTCATTCACCTAACACAGCCCGCGCCGAGACGACTGGACCTCGGGTTGACCGCATACTTGATTGTTTATATATGATTATTAAATTTTAAAATTAAAAATAAATGTATTGATAGTGAAAAAACGATTTATGAAGCACCATACAGTGTTGAAAGGTATTTAGTAGTGGGAGGGGCACCCCGCCCTCTACCACTAAGGAGTTGGAGAGGGAACAGAGACAGTTGTCATCCCAATTCGCCTGATGAGAACCTTGGGAAAGTTCGAAACGCGTCGCGAGAGTGTGCCTGGATGACACGGGACCGTAAAAATGAGTACAGCTGCCATCATTTGAAAGGTGGGTGATGTAGCAGAGCCTTGGAAAATTTTCTCTTCATGCCCAGATAGGCGTCGAGTTGGTCAAAATGGCCTCCATCATTGGTGTGAGTGATGTAGAAGAGCCGCATAATTTTTTCTCCGTCCCCTGTGACGTCGAGTGTCTCCTCATTGTCCAGATAGACGTGAGTTATATGCCCCTCACCACATCTACCTAAAACCTAACCTTCGTTTTTTCATAAAATTAAACCCTTGTTGGTACAGCCCTCTTGATTTGAACCCTGGCAATTTTAACCCTCTGGCAATTTTAGCCCTCTATTTTATTTTTTAATAATGATATATATCTCTCTGTGTGTATGTGTGTGGACTCGTGGCGGCCAGTGGTACTCTGGACAGTGCACAACCGTTTCCGAATCCTTCGGGAATCGGATCCTGGATCTTCATTCACCTAACACAGCCCGCGCCGAGACGACTGGACCTCGGGTTGACCGCATACTTGATTGTTTATATATGATTATTAAATTTTAAAATTAAAAATAAATGTATTGATAGTGAAAAAACGATTTATGAAGCACCATACAGTGTTGAAAGGTATTTAGTAGTGGGAGGGGCACCCCGCCCTCTACCACTAAGGAGTTGGAGAGGGAACAGAGACAGTTGTCATCCCAATTCGCCTGATGAGAACCTTGGGAAAGTTCGAAACGCGTCGCGAGAGTGTGCCTGGATGACACGGGACCGTAAAAATGAGTACAGCTGCCATCATTTGAAAGGTGGGTGATGTAGCAGAGCCTTGGAAAATTTTCTCTTCATGCCCAGATAGGCGTCGAGTTGGTCAAAATGGCCTCCATCATTGGTGTGAGTGATGTAGAAGAGCCGCATAATTTTTTCTCCGTCCCCTGTGACGTCGAGTGTCTCCTCATTGTCCAGATAGACGTGAGTTATATGCCCCTCACCACATCTACCTAAAACCTAACCTTCGTTTTTTCATAAAATTAAACCCTTGTTGGTACAGCCCTCTTGATTTGAACCCTGGCAATTTTAACCCTCTGGCAATTTTAGCCCTCTATTTTATTTTTTAATAATGATATATATCTCTCTGTGTGTATGTGTGTGGACTCGTGGCGGCCAGTGGTACTCTGGACAGTGCACAACCGTTTCCGAATCCTTCGGGAATCGGATCCTGGATCTTCATTCACCTAACACAGCCCGCGCCGAGACGACTGGACCTCGGGTTGACCGCATACTTGATTGTTTATATATGATTATTAAATTTTAAAATTAAAAATAAATGTATTGATAGTGAAAAAACGATTTATGAAGCACCATACAGTGTTGAAAGGTATTTAGTAGTGGGAGGGGCACCCCGCCCTCTACCACTAAGGAGTTGGAGAGGGAACAGAGACAGTTGTCATCCCAATTCGCCTGATGAGAACCTTGGGAAAGTTCGAAACGCGTCGCGAGAGTGTGCCTGGATGACACGGGACCGTAAAAATGAGTACAGCTGCCATCATTTGAAAGGTGGGTGATGTAGCAGAGCCTTGGAAAATTTTCTCTTCATGCCCAGATAGGCGTCGAGTTGGTCAAAATGGCCTCCATCATTGGTGTGAGTGATGTAGAAGAGCCGCATAATTTTTTCTCCGTCCCCTGTGACGTCGAGTGTCTCCTCATTGTCCAGATAGACGTGAGTTATATGCCCCTCACCACATCTACCTAAAACCTAACCTTCGTTTTTTCATAAAATTAAACCCTTGTTGGTACAGCCCTCTTGATTTGAACCCTGGCAATTTTAACCCTCTGGCAATTTTAGCCCTCTATTTTATTTTTTAATAATGATATATATCTCTCTGTGTGTATGTGTGTGGACTCGTGGCGGCCAGTGGTACTCTGGACAGTGCACAACCGTTTCCGAATCCTTCGGGAATCGGATCCTGGATCTTCATTCACCTAACACAGCCCGCGCCGAGACGACTGGACCTCGGGTTGACCGCATACTTGATTGTTTATATATGATTATTAAATTTTAAAATTAAAAATAAATGTATTGATAGTGAAAAAACGATTTATGAAGCACCATACAGTGTTGAAAGGTATTTAGTAGTGGGAGGGGCACCCCGCCCTCTACCACTAAGGAGTTGGAGAGGGAACAGAGACAGTTGTCATCCCAATTCGCCTGATGAGAACCTTGGGAAAGTTCGAAACGCGTCGCGAGAGTGTGCCTGGATGACACGGGACCGTAAAAATGAGTACAGCTGCCATCATTTGAAAGGTGGGTGATGTAGCAGAGCCTTGGAAAATTTTCTCTTCATGCCCAGATAGGCGTCGAGTTGGTCAAAATGGCCTCCATCATTGGTGTGAGTGATGTAGAAGAGCCGCATAATTTTTTCTCCGTCCCCTGTGACGTCGAGTGTCTCCTCATTGTCCAGATAGACGTGAGTTATATGCCCCTCACCACATCTACCTAAAACCTAACCTTCGTTTTTTCATAAAATTAAACCCTTGTTGGTACAGCCCTCTTGATTTGAACCCTGGCAATTTTAACCCTCTGGCAATTTTAGCCCTCTATTTTATTTTTTAATAATGATATATATCTCTCTGTGTGTATGTGTGTGGACTCGTGGCGGCCAGTGGTACTCTGGACAGTGCACAACCGTTTCCGAATCCTTCGGGAATCGGATCCTGGATCTTCATTCACCTAACACAGCCCGCGCCGAGACGACTGGACCTCGGGTTGACCGCATACTTGATTGTTTATATATGATTATTAAATTTTAAAATTAAAAATAAATGTATTGATAGTGAAAAAACGATTTATGAAGCACCATACAGTGTTGAAAGGTATTTAGTAGTGGGAGGGGCACCCCGCCCTCTACCACTAAGGAGTTGGAGAGGGAACAGAGACAGTTGTCATCCCAATTCGCCTGATGAGAACCTTGGGAAAGTTCGAAACGCGTCGCGAGAGTGTGCCTGGATGACACGGGACCGTAAAAATGAGTACAGCTGCCATCATTTGAAAGGTGGGTGATGTAGCAGAGCCTTGGAAAATTTTCTCTTCATGCCCAGATAGGCGTCGAGTTGGTCAAAATGGCCTCCATCATTGGTGTGAGTGATGTAGAAGAGCCGCATAATTTTTTCTCCGTCCCCTGTGACGTCGAGTGTCTCCTCATTGTCCAGATAGACGTGAGTTATATGCCCCTCACCACATCTACCTAAAACCTAACCTTCGTTTTTTCATAAAATTAAACCCTTGTTGGTACAGCCCTCTTGATTTGAACCCTGGCAATTTTAACCCTCTGGCAATTTTAGCCCTCTATTTTATTTTTTAATAATGATATATATCTCTCTGTGTGTATGTGTGTGGACTCGTGGCGGCCAGTGGTACTCTGGACAGTGCACAACCGTTTCCGAATCCTTCGGGAATCGGATCCTGGATCTTCATTCACCTAACACAGCCCGCGCCGAGACGACTGGACCTCGGGTTGACCGCATACTTGATTGTTTATATATGATTATTAAATTTTAAAATTAAAAATAAATGTATTGATAGTGAAAAAACGATTTATGAAGCACCATACAGTGTTGAAAGGTATTTAGTAGTGGGAGGGGCACCCCGCCCTCTACCACTAAGGAGTTGGAGAGGGAACAGAGACAGTTGTCATCCCAATTCGCCTGATGAGAACCTTGGGAAAGTTCGAAACGCGTCGCGAGAGTGTGCCTGGATGACACGGGACCGTAAAAATGAGTACAGCTGCCATCATTTGAAAGGTGGGTGATGTAGCAGAGCCTTGGAAAATTTTCTCTTCATGCCCAGATAGGCGTCGAGTTGGTCAAAATGGCCTCCATCATTGGTGTGAGTGATGTAGAAGAGCCGCATAATTTTTTCTCCGTCCCCTGTGACGTCGAGTGTCTCCTCATTGTCCAGATAGACGTGAGTTATATGCCCCTCACCACATCTACCTAAAACCTAACCTTCGTTTTTTCATAAAATTAAACCCTTGTTGGTACAGCCCTCTTGATTTGAACCCTGGCAATTTTAACCCTCTGGCAATTTTAGCCCTCTATTTTATTTTTTAATAATGATATATATCTCTCTGTGTGTATGTGTGTGGACTCGTGGCGGCCAGTGGTACTCTGGACAGTGCACAACCGTTTCCGAATCCTTCGGGAATCGGATCCTGGATCTTCATTCACCTAACACAGCCCGCGCCGAGACGACTGGACCTCGGGTTGACCGCATACTTGATTGTTTATATATGATTATTAAATTTTAAAATTAAAAATAAATGTATTGATAGTGAAAAAACGATTTATGAAGCACCATACAGTGTTGAAAGGTATTTAGTAGTGGGAGGGGCACCCCGCCCTCTACCACTAAGGAGTTGGAGAGGGAACAGAGACAGTTGTCATCCCAATTCGCCTGATGAGAACCTTGGGAAAGTTCGAAACGCGTCGCGAGAGTGTGCCTGGATGACACGGGACCGTAAAAATGAGTACAGCTGCCATCATTTGAAAGGTGGGTGATGTAGCAGAGCCTTGGAAAATTTTCTCTTCATGCCCAGATAGGCGTCGAGTTGGTCAAAATGGCCTCCATCATTGGTGTGAGTGATGTAGAAGAGCCGCATAATTTTTTCTCCGTCCCCTGTGACGTCGAGTGTCTCCTCATTGTCCAGATAGACGTGAGTTATATGCCCCTCACCACATCTACCTAAAACCTAACCTTCGTTTTTTCATAAAATTAAACCCTTGTTGGTACAGCCCTCTTGATTTGAACCCTGGCAATTTTAACCCTCTGGCAATTTTAGCCCTCTATTTTATTTTTTAATAATGATATATATCTCTCTGTGTGTATGTGTGTGGACTCGTGGCGGCCAGTGGTACTCTGGACAGTGCACAACCGTTTCCGAATCCTTCGGGAATCGGATCCTGGATCTTCATTCACCTAACACAGCCCGCGCCGAGACGACTGGACCTCGGGTTGACCGCATACTTGATTGTTTATATATGATTATTAAATTTTAAAATTAAAAATAAATGTATTGATAGTGAAAAAACGATTTATGAAGCACCATACAGTGTTGAAAGGTATTTAGTAGTGGGAGGGGCACCCCGCCCTCTACCACTAAGGAGTTGGAGAGGGAACAGAGACAGTTGTCATCCCAATTCGCCTGATGAGAACCTTGGGAAAGTTCGAAACGCGTCGCGAGAGTGTGCCTGGATGACACGGGACCGTAAAAATGAGTACAGCTGCCATCATTTGAAAGGTGGGTGATGTAGCAGAGCCTTGGAAAATTTTCTCTTCATGCCCAGATAGGCGTCGAGTTGGTCAAAATGGCCTCCATCATTGGTGTGAGTGATGTAGAAGAGCCGCATAATTTTTTCTCCGTCCCCTGTGACGTCGAGTGTCTCCTCATTGTCCAGATAGACGTGAGTTATATGCCCCTCACCACATCTACCTAAAACCTAACCTTCGTTTTTTCATAAAATTAAACCCTTGTTGGTACAGCCCTCTTGATTTGAACCCTGGCAATTTTAACCCTCTGGCAATTTTAGCCCTCTATTTTATTTTTTAATAATGATATATATCTCTCTGTGTGTATGTGTGTGGACTCGTGGCGGCCAGTGGTACTCTGGACAGTGCACAACCGTTTCCGAATCCTTCGGGAATCGGATCCTGGATCTTCATTCACCTAACACAGCCCGCGCCGAGACGACTGGACCTCGGGTTGACCGCATACTTGATTGTTTATATATGATTATTAAATTTTAAAATTAAAAATAAATGTATTGATAGTGAAAAAACGATTTATGAAGCACCATACAGTGTTGAAAGGTATTTAGTAGTGGGAGGGGCACCCCGCCCTCTACCACTAAGGAGTTGGAGAGGGAACAGAGACAGTTGTCATCCCAATTCGCCTGATGAGAACCTTGGGAAAGTTCGAAACGCGTCGCGAGAGTGTGCCTGGATGACACGGGACCGTAAAAATGAGTACAGCTGCCATCATTTGAAAGGTGGGTGATGTAGCAGAGCCTTGGAAAATTTTCTCTTCATGCCCAGATAGGCGTCGAGTTGGTCAAAATGGCCTCCATCATTGGTGTGAGTGATGTAGAAGAGCCGCATAATTTTTTCTCCGTCCCCTGTGACGTCGAGTGTCTCCTCATTGTCCAGATAGACGTGAGTTATATGCCCCTCACCACATCTACCTAAAACCTAACCTTCGTTTTTTCATAAAATTAAACCCTTGTTGGTACAGCCCTCTTGATTTGAACCCTGGCAATTTTAACCCTCTGGCAATTTTAGCCCTCTATTTTATTTTTTAATAATGATATATATCTCTCTGTGTGTATGTGTGTGGACTCGTGGCGGCCAGTGGTACTCTGGACAGTGCACAACCGTTTCCGAATCCTTCGGGAATCGGATCCTGGATCTTCATTCACCTAACACAGCCCGCGCCGAGACGACTGGACCTCGGGTTGACCGCATACTTGATTGTTTATATATGATTATTAAATTTTAAAATTAAAAATAAATGTATTGATAGTG
Source organism: Gobio gobio (assembly GCF_949357685.1). NCBI lineage: Eukaryota > Metazoa > Chordata > Actinopteri > Cypriniformes > Gobionidae > Gobio > Gobio gobio. The sequence goes on from NW_027645749.1 coordinate 8,765, forward strand.
AAAAAACGATTTATGAAGCACCATACAGTGTTGAAAGGTATTTAGTAGTGGGAGGGGCACCCCGCCCTCTACCACTAAGGAGTTGGAGAGGGAACAGAGACAGTTGTCATCCCAATTCGCCTGATGAGAACCTTGGGAAAGTTCGAAACGCGTCGCGAGAGTGTGCCTGGATGACACGGGACCGTAAAAATGAGTACAGCTGCCATCATTTGAAAGGTGGGTGATGTAGCAGAGCCTTGGAAAATTTTCTCTTCATGCCCAGATAGGCGTCGAGTTGGTCAAAATGGCCTCCATCATTGGTGTGAGTGATGTAGAAGAGCCGCATAATTTTTTCTCCGTCCCCTGTGACGTCGAGTGTCTCCTCATTGTCCAGATAGACGTGAGTTATATGCCCCTCACCACATCTACCTAAAACCTAACCTTCGTTTTTTCATAAAATTAAACCCTTGTTGGTACAGCCCTCTTGATTTGAACCCTGGCAATTTTAACCCTCTGGCAATTTTAGCCCTCTATTTTATTTTTTAATAATGATATATATCTCTCTGTGTGTATGTGTGTGGACTCGTGGCGGCCAGTGGTACTCTGGACAGTGCACAACCGTTTCCGAATCCTTCGGGAATCGGATCCTGGATCTTCATTCACCTAACACAGCCCGCGCCGAGACGACTGGACCTCGGGTTGACCGCATACTTGATTGTTTATATATGATTATTAAATTTTAAAATTAAAAATAAATGTATTGATAGTGAAAAAACGATTTATGAAGCACCATACAGTGTTGAAAGGTATTTAGTAGTGGGAGGGGCACCCCGCCCTCTACCACTAAGGAGTTGGAGAGGGAACAGAGACAGTTGTCATCCCAATTCGCCTGATGAGAACCTTGGGAAAGTTCGAAACGCGTCGCGAGAGTGTGCCTGGATGACACGGGACCGTAAAAATGAGTACAGCTGCCATCATTTGAAAGGTGGGTGATGTAGCAGAGCCTTGGAAAATTTTCTCTTCATGCCCAGATAGGCGTCGAGTTGGTCAAAATGGCCTCCATCATTGGTGTGAGTGATGTAGAAGAGCCGCATAATTTTTTCTCCGTCCCCTGTGACGTCGAGTGTCTCCTCATTGTCCAGATAGACGTGAGTTATATGCCCCTCACCACATCTACCTAAAACCTAACCTTCGTTTTTTCATAAAATTAAACCCTTGTTGGTACAGCCCTCTTGATTTGAACCCTGGCAATTTTAACCCTCTGGCAATTTTAGCCCTCTATTTTATTTTTTAATAATGATATATATCTCTCTGTGTGTATGTGTGTGGACTCGTGGCGGCCAGTGGTACTCTGGACAGTGCACAACCGTTTCCGAATCCTTCGGGAATCGGATCCTGGATCTTCATTCACCTAACACAGCCCGCGCCGAGACGACTGGACCTCGGGTTGACCGCATACTTGATTGTTTATATATGATTATTAAATTTTAAAATTAAAAATAAATGTATTGATAGTGAAAAAACGATTTATGAAGCACCATACAGTGTTGAAAGGTATTTAGTAGTGGGAGGGGCACCCCGCCCTCTACCACTAAGGAGTTGGAGAGGGAACAGAGACAGTTGTCATCCCAATTCGCCTGATGAGAACCTTGGGAAAGTTCGAAACGCGTCGCGAGAGTGTGCCTGGATGACACGGGACCGTAAAAATGAGTACAGCTGCCATCATTTGAAAGGTGGGTGATGTAGCAGAGCCTTGGAAAATTTTCTCTTCATGCCCAGATAGGCGTCGAGTTGGTCAAAATGGCCTCCATCATTGGTGTGAGTGATGTAGAAGAGCCGCATAATTTTTTCTCCGTCCCCTGTGACGTCGAGTGTCTCCTCATTGTCCAGATAGACGTGAGTTATATGCCCCTCACCACATCTACCTAAAACCTAACCTTCGTTTTTTCATAAAATTAAACCCTTGTTGGTACAGCCCTCTTGATTTGAACCCTGGCAATTTTAACCCTCTGGCAATTTTAGCCCTCTATTTTATTTTTTAATAATGATATATATCTCTCTGTGTGTATGTGTGTGGACTCGTGGCGGCCAGTGGTACTCTGGACAGTGCACAACCGTTTCCGAATCCTTCGGGAATCGGATCCTGGATCTTCATTCACCTAACACAGCCCGCGCCGAGACGACTGGACCTCGGGTTGACCGCATACTTGATTGTTTATATATGATTATTAAATTTTAAAATTAAAAATAAATGTATTGATAGTGAAAAAACGATTTATGAAGCACCATACAGTGTTGAAAGGTATTTAGTAGTGGGAGGGGCACCCCGCCCTCTACCACTAAGGAGTTGGAGAGGGAACAGAGACAGTTGTCATCCCAATTCGCCTGATGAGAACCTTGGGAAAGTTCGAAACGCGTCGCGAGAGTGTGCCTGGATGACACGGGACCGTAAAAATGAGTACAGCTGCCATCATTTGAAAGGTGGGTGATGTAGCAGAGCCTTGGAAAATTTTCTCTTCATGCCCAGATAGGCGTCGAGTTGGTCAAAATGGCCTCCATCATTGGTGTGAGTGATGTAGAAGAGCCGCATAATTTTTTCTCCGTCCCCTGTGACGTCGAGTGTCTCCTCATTGTCCAGATAGACGTGAGTTATATGCCCCTCACCACATCTACCTAAAACCTAACCTTCGTTTTTTCATAAAATTAAACCCTTGTTGGTACAGCCCTCTTGATTTGAACCCTGGCAATTTTAACCCTCTGGCAATTTTAGCCCTCTATTTTATTTTTTAATAATGATATATATCTCTCTGTGTGTATGTGTGTGGACTCGTGGCGGCCAGTGGTACTCTGGACAGTGCACAACCGTTTCCGAATCCTTCGGGAATCGGATCCTGGATCTTCATTCACCTAACACAGCCCGCGCCGAGACGACTGGACCTCGGGTTGACCGCATACTTGATTGTTTATATATGATTATTAAATTTTAAAATTAAAAATAAATGTATTGATAGTGAAAAAACGATTTATGAAGCACCATACAGTGTTGAAAGGTATTTAGTAGTGGGAGGGGCACCCCGCCCTCTACCACTAAGGAGTTGGAGAGGGAACAGAGACAGTTGTCATCCCAATTCGCCTGATGAGAACCTTGGGAAAGTTCGAAACGCGTCGCGAGAGTGTGCCTGGATGACACGGGACCGTAAAAATGAGTACAGCTGCCATCATTTGAAAGGTGGGTGATGTAGCAGAGCCTTGGAAAATTTTCTCTTCATGCCCAGATAGGCGTCGAGTTGGTCAAAATGGCCTCCATCATTGGTGTGAGTGATGTAGAAGAGCCGCATAATTTTTTCTCCGTCCCCTGTGACGTCGAGTGTCTCCTCATTGTCCAGATAGACGTGAGTTATATGCCCCTCACCACATCTACCTAAAACCTAACCTTCGTTTTTTCATAAAATTAAACCCTTGTTGGTACAGCCCTCTTGATTTGAACCCTGGCAATTTTAACCCTCTGGCAATTTTAGCCCTCTATTTTATTTTTTAATAATGATATATATCTCTCTGTGTGTATGTGTGTGGACTCGTGGCGGCCAGTGGTACTCTGGACAGTGCACAACCGTTTCCGAATCCTTCGGGAATCGGATCCTGGATCTTCATTCACCTAACACAGCCCGCGCCGAGACGACTGGACCTCGGGTTGACCGCATACTTGATTGTTTATATATGATTATTAAATTTTAAAATTAAAAATAAATGTATTGATAGTGAAAAAACGATTTATGAAGCACCATACAGTGTTGAAAGGTATTTAGTAGTGGGAGGGGCACCCCGCCCTCTACCACTAAGGAGTTGGAGAGGGAACAGAGACAGTTGTCATCCCAATTCGCCTGATGAGAACCTTGGGAAAGTTCGAAACGCGTCGCGAGAGTGTGCCTGGATGACACGGGACCGTAAAAATGAGTACAGCTGCCATCATTTGAAAGGTGGGTGATGTAGCAGAGCCTTGGAAAATTTTCTCTTCATGCCCAGATAGGCGTCGAGTTGGTCAAAATGGCCTCCATCATTGGTGTGAGTGATGTAGAAGAGCCGCATAATTTTTTCTCCGTCCCCTGTGACGTCGAGTGTCTCCTCATTGTCCAGATAGACGTGAGTTATATGCCCCTCACCACATCTACCTAAAACCTAACCTTCGTTTTTTCATAAAATTAAACCCTTGTTGGTACAGCCCTCTTGATTTGAACCCTGGCAATTTTAACCCTCTGGCAATTTTAGCCCTCTATTTTATTTTTTTAATAATGATATATATCTCTCTGTGTGTATGTGTGTGGACTCGTGGCGGCCAGTGGTACTCTGGACAGTGCACAACCGTTTCCGAATCCTTCGGGAATCGGATCCTGGATCTTCATTCACCTAACACAGCCCGCGCCGAGACGACTGGACCTCGGGTTGACCGCATACTTGATTGTTTATATATGATTATTAAATTTTAAAATTAAAAATAAATGTATTGATAGTGAAAAAACGATTTATGAAGCACCATACAGTGTTGAAAGGTATTTAGTAGTGGGAGGGGCACCCCGCCCTCTACCACTAAGGAGTTGGAGAGGGAACAGAGACAGTTGTCATCCCAATTCGCCTGATGAGAACCTTGGGAAAGTTCGAAACGCGTCGCGAGAGTGTGCCTGGATGACACGGGACCGTAAAAATGAGTACAGCTGCCATCATTTGAAAGGTGGGTGATGTAGCAGAGCCTTGGAAAATTTTCTCTTCATGCCCAGATAGGCGTCGAGTTGGTCAAAATGGCCTCCATCATTGGTGTGAGTGATGTAGAAGAGCCGCATAATTTTTTCTCCGTCCCCTGTGACGTCGAGTGTCTCCTCATTGTCCAGATAGACGTGAGTTATATGCCCCTCACCACATCTACCTAAAACCTAACCTTCGTTTTTTCATAAAATTAAACCCTTGTTGGTACAGCCCTCTTGATTTGAACCCTGGCAATTTTAACCCTCTGGCAATTTTAGCCCTCTATTTTATTTTTTAATAATGATATATATCTCTCTGTGTGTATGTGTGTGGACTCGTGGCGGCCAGTGGTACTCTGGACAGTGCACAACCGTTTCCGAATCCTTCGGGAATCGGATCCTGGATCTTCATTCACCTAACACAGCCCGCGCCGAGACGACTGGACCTCGGGTTGACCGCATACTTGATTGTTTATATATGATTATTAAATTTTAAAATTAAAAATAAATGTATTGATAGTGAAAAAACGATTTATGAAGCACCATACAGTGTTGAAAGGTATTTAGTAGTGGGAGGGGCACCCCGCCCTCTACCACTAAGGAGTTGGAGAGGGAACAGAGACAGTTGTCATCCCAATTCGCCTGATGAGAACCTTGGGAAAGTTCGAAACGCGTCGCGAGAGTGTGCCTGGATGACACGGGACCGTAAAAATGAGTACAGCTGCCATCATTTGAAAGGTGGGTGATGTAGCAGAGCCTTGGAAAATTTTCTCTTCATGCCCAGATAGGCGTCGAGTTGGTCAAAATGGCCTCCATCATTGGTGTGAGTGATGTAGAAGAGCCGCATAATTTTTTCTCCGTCCCCTGTGACGTCGAGTGTCTCCTCATTGTCCAGATAGACGTGAGTTATATGCCCCTCACCACATCTACCTAAAACCTAACCTTCGTTTTTTCATAAAATTAAACCCTTGTTGGTACAGCCCTCTTGATTTGAACCCTGGCAATTTTAACCCTCTGGCAATTTTAGCCCTCTATTTTATTTTTTTAATAATGATATATATCTCTCTGTGTGTATGTGTGTGGACTCGTGGCGGCCAGTGGTACTCTGGACAGTGCACAACCGTTTCCGAATCCTTCGGGAATCGGATCCTGGATCTTCATTCACCTAACACAGCCCGCGCCGAGACGACTGGACCTCGGGTTGACCGCATACTTGATTGTTTATATATGATTATTAAATTTTAAAATTAAAAATAAATGTATTGATAGTGAAAAAACGATTTATGAAGCACCATACAGTGTTGAAAGGTATTTAGTAGTGGGAGGGGCACCCCGCCCTCTACCACTAAGGAGTTGGAGAGGGAACAGAGACAGTTGTCATCCCAATTCGCCTGATGAGAACCTTGGGAAAGTTCGAAACGCGTCGCGAGAGTGTGCCTGGATGACACGGGACCGTAAAAATGAGTACAGCTGCCATCATTTGAAAGGTGGGTGATGTAGCAGAGCCTTGGAAAATTTTCTCTTCATGCCCAGATAGGCGTCGAGTTGGTCAAAATGGCCTCCATCATTGGTGTGAGTGATGTAGAAGAGCCGCATAATTTTTTCTCCGTCCCCTGTGACGTCGAGTGTCTCCTCATTGTCCAGATAGACGTGAGTTATATGCCCCTCACCACATCTACCTAAAACCTAACCTTCGTTTTTTCATAAAATTAAACCCTTGTTGGTACAGCCCTCTTGATTTGAACCCTGGCAATTTTAACCCTCTGGCAATTTTAGCCCTCTATTTTATTTTTTTAATAATGATATATATCTCTCTGTGTGTATGTGTGTGGACTCGTGGCGGCCAGTGGTACTCTGGACAGTGCACAACCGTTTCCGAATCCTTCGGGAATCGGATCCTGGATCTTCATTCACCTAACACAGCCCGCGCCGAGACGACTGGACCTCGGGTTGACCGCATACTTGATTGTTTATATATGATTATTAAATTTTAAAATTAAAAATAAATGTATTGATAGTGAAAAAACGATTTATGAAGCACCATACAGTGTTGAAAGGTATTTAGTAGTGGGAGGGGCACCCCGCCCTCTACCACTAAGGAGTTGGAGAGGGAACAGAGACAGTTGTCATCCCAATTCGCCTGATGAGAACCTTGGGAAAGTTCGAAACGCGTCGCGAGAGTGTGCCTGGATGACACGGGACCGTAAAAATGAGTACAGCTGCCATCATTTGAAAGGTGGGTGATGTAGCAGAGCCTTGGAAAATTTTCTCTTCATGCCCAGATAGGCGTCGAGTTGGTCAAAATGGCCTCCATCATTGGTGTGAGTGATGTAGAAGAGCCGCATAATTTTTTCTCCGTCCCCTGTGACGTCGAGTGTCTCCTCATTGTCCAGATAGACGTGAGTTATATGCCCCTCACCACATCTACCTAAAACCTAACCTTCGTTTTTTCATAAAATTAAACCCTTGTTGGTACAGCCCTCTTGATTTGAACCCTGGCAATTTTAACCCTCTGGCAATTTTAGCCCTCTATTTTATTTTTTTAATAATGATATATATCTCTCTGTGTGTATGTGTGTGGACTCGTGGCGGCCAGTGGTACTCTGGACAGTGCACAACCGTTTCCGAATCCTTCGGGAATCGGATCCTGGATCTTCATTCACCTAACACAGCCCGCGCCGAGACGACTGGACCTCGGGTTGACCGCATACTTGATTGTTTATATATGATTATTAAATTTTAAAATTAAAAATAAATGTATTGATAGTGAAAAAACGATTTATGAAGCACCATACAGTGTTGAAAGGTATTTAGTAGTGGGAGGGGCACCCCGCCCTCTACCACTAAGGAGTTGGAGAGGGAACAGAGACAGTTGTCATCCCAATTCGCCTGATGAGAACCTTGGGAAAGTTCGAAACGCGTCGCGAGAGTGTGCCTGGATGACACGGGACCGTAAAAATGAGTACAGCTGCCATCATTTGAAAGGTGGGTGATGTAGCAGAGCCTTGGAAAATTTTCTCTTCATGCCCAGATAGGCGTCGAGTTGGTCAAAATGGCCTCCATCATTGGTGTGAGTGATGTAGAAGAGCCGCATAATTTTTTCTCCGTCCCCTGTGACGTCGAGTGTCTCCTCATTGTCCAGATAGACGTGAGTTATATGCCCCTCACCACATCTACCTAAAACCTAACCTTCGTTTTTTCATAAAATTAAACCCTTGTTGGTACAGCCCTCTTGATTTGAACCCTGGCAATTTTAACCCTCTGGCAATTTTAGCCCTCTATTTTATTTTTTTAATAATGATATATATCTCTCTGTGTGTATGTGTGTGGACTCGTGGCGGCCAGTGGTACTCTGGACAGTGCACAACCGTTTCCGAATCCTTCGGGAATCGGATCCTGGATCTTCATTCACCTAACACAGCCCGCGCCGAGACGACTGGACCTCGGGTTGACCGCATACTTGATTGTTTATATATGATTATTAAATTTTAAAATTAAAAATAAATGTATTGATAGTGAAAAAACGATTTATGAAGCACCATACAGTGTTGAAAGGTATTTAGTAGTGGGAGGGGCACCCCGCCCTCTACCACTAAGGAGTTGGAGAGGGAACAGAGACAGTTGTCATCCCAATTCGCCTGATGAGAACCTTGGGAAAGTTCGAAACGCGTCGCGAGAGTGTGCCTGGATGACACGGGACCGTAAAAATGAGTACAGCTGCCATCATTTGAAAGGTGGGTGATGTAGCAGAGCCTTGGAAAATTTTCTCTTCATGCCCAGATAGGCGTCGAGTTGGTCAAAATGGCCTCCATCATTGGTGTGAGTGATGTAGAAGAGCCGCATAATTTTTTCTCCGTCCCCTGTGACGTCGAGTGTCTCCTCATTGTCCAGATAGACGTGAGTTATATGCCCCTCACCACATCTACCTAAAACCTAACCTTCGTTTTTTCATAAAATTAAACCCTTGTTGGTACAGCCCTCTTGATTTGAACCCTGGCAATTTTAACCCTCTGGCAATTTTAGCCCTCTATTTTATTTTTTTAATAATGATATATATCTCTCTGTGTGTATGTGTGTGGACTCGTGGCGGCCAGTGGTACTCTGGACAGTGCACAACCGTTTCCGAATCCTTCGGGAATCGGATCCTGGATCTTCATTCACCTAACACAGCCCGCGCCGAGACGACTGGACCTCGGGTTGACCGCATACTTGATTGTTTATATATGATTATTAAATTTTAAAATTAAAAATAAATGTATTGATAGTGAAAAAACGATTTATGAAGCACCATACAGTGTTGAAAGGTATTTAGTAGTGGGAGGGGCACCCCGCCCTCTACCACTAAGGAGTTGGAGAGGGAACAGAGACAGTTGTCATCCCAATTCGCCTGATGAGAACCTTGGGAAAGTTCGAAACGCGTCGCGAGAGTGTGCCTGGATGACACGGGACCGTAAAAATGAGTACAGCTGCCATCATTTGAAAGGTGGGTGATGTAGCAGAGCCTTGGAAAATTTTCTCTTCATGCCCAGATAGGCGTCGAGTTGGTCAAAATGGCCTCCATCATTGGTGTGAGTGATGTAGAAGAGCCGCATAATTTTTTCTCCGTCCCCTGTGACGTCGAGTGTCTCCTCATTGTCCAGATAGACGTGAGTTATATGCCCCTCACCACATCTACCTAAAACCTAACCTTCGTTTTTTCATAAAATTAAACCCTTGTTGGTACAGCCCTCTTGATTTGAACCCTGGCAATTTTAACCCTCTGGCAATTTTAGCCCTCTATTTTATTTTTTTAATAATGATATATATCTCTCTGTGTGTATGTGTGTGGACTCGTGGCGGCCAGTGGTACTCTGGACAGTGCACAACCGTTTCCGAATCCTTCGGGAATCGGATCCTGGATCTTCATTCACCTAACACAGCCCGCGCCGAGACGACTGGACCTCGGGTTGACCGCATACTTGATTGTTTATATATGATTATTAAATTTTAAAATTAAAAATAAATGTATTGATAGTGAAAAAACGATTTATGAAGCACCATACAGTGTTGAAAGGTATTTAGTAGTGGGAGGGGCACCCCGCCCTCTACCACTAAGGAGTTGGAGAGGGAACAGAGACAGTTGTCATCCCAATTCGCCTGATGAGAACCTTGGGAAAGTTCGAAACGCGTCGCGAGAGTGTGCCTGGATGACACGGGACCGTAAAAATGAGTACAGCTGCCATCATTTGAAAGGTGGGTGATGTAGCAGAGCCTTGGAAAATTTTCTCTTCATGCCCAGATAGGCGTCGAGTTGGTCAAAATGGCCTCCATCATTGGTGTGAGTGATGTAGAAGAGCCGCATAATTTTTTCTCCGTCCCCTGTGACGTCGAGTGTCTCCTCATTGTCCAGATAGACGTGAGTTATATGCCCCTCACCACATCTACCTAAAACCTAACCTTCGTTTTTTCATAAAATTAAACCCTTGTTGGTACAGCCCTCTTGATTTGAACCCTGGCAATTTTAACCCTCTGGCAATTTTAGCCCTCTATTTTATTTTTTAATAATGATATATATCTCTCTGTGTGTATGTGTGTGGACTCGTGGCGGCCAGTGGTACTCTGGACAGTGCACAACCGTTTCCGAATCCTTCGGGAATCGGATCCTGGATCTTCATTCACCTAACACAGCCCGCGCCGAGACGACTGGACCTCGGGTTGACCGCATACTTGATTGTTTATATATGATTATTAAATTTTAAAATTAAAAATAAATGTATTGATAGTGAAAAAACGATTTATGAAGCACCATACAGTGTTGAAAGGTATTTAGTAGTGGGAGGGGCACCCCGCCCTCTACCACTAAGGAGTTGGAGAGGGAACAGAGACAGTTGTCATCCCAATTCGCCTGATGAGAACCTTGGGAAAGTTCGAAACGCGTCGCGAGAGTGTGCCTGGATGACACGGGACCGTAAAAATGAGTACAGCTGCCATCATTTGAAAGGTGGGTGATGTAGCAGAGCCTTGGAAAATTTTCTCTTCATGCCCAGATAGGCGTCGAGTTGGTCAAAATGGCCTCCATCATTGGTGTGAGTGATGTAGAAGAGCCGCATAATTTTTTCTCCGTCCCCTGTGACGTCGAGTGTCTCCTCATTGTCCAGATAGACGTGAGTTATATGCCCCTCACCACATCTACCTAAAACCTAACCTTCGTTTTTTCATAAAATTAAACCCTTGTTGGTACAGCCCTCTTGATTTGAACCCTGGCAATTTTAACCCTCTGGCAATTTTAGCCCTCTATTTTATTTTTTAATAATGATATATATCTCTCTGTGTGTATGTGTGTGGACTCGTGGCGGCCAGTGGTACTCTGGACAGTGCACAACCGTTTCCGAATCCTTCGGGAATCGGATCCTGGATCTTCATTCACCTAACACAGCCCGCGCCGAGACGACTGGACCTCGGGTTGACCGCATACTTGATTGTTTATATATGATTATTAAATTTTAAAATTAAAAATAAATGTATTGATAGTGAAAAAACGATTTATGAAGCACCATACAGTGTTGAAAGGTATTTAGTAGTGGGAGGGGCACCCCGCCCTCTACCACTAAGGAGTTGGAGAGGGAACAGAGACAGTTGTCATCCCAATTCGCCTGATGAGAACCTTGGGAAAGTTCGAAACGCGTCGCGAGAGTGTGCCTGGATGACACGGGACCGTAAAAATGAGTACAGCTGCCATCATTTGAAAGGTGGGTGATGTAGCAGAGCCTTGGAAAATTTTCTCTTCATGCCCAGATAGGCGTCGAGTTGGTCAAAATGGCCTCCATCATTGGTGTGAGTGATGTAGAAGAGCCGCATAATTTTTTCTCCGTCCCCTGTGACGTCGAGTGTCTCCTCATTGTCCAGATAGACGTGAGTTATATGCCCCTCACCACATCTACCTAAAACCTAACCTTCGTTTTTTCATAAAATTAAACCCTTGTTGGTACAGCCCTCTTGATTTGAACCCTCTGGCAATTTTAGCCCTCTATTTTATTTTTTAATAATGATATATATCTCTCTGTGTGTATGTGTGTGGACTCGTGGCGGCCAGTGGTACTCTGGACAGTGCACAACCGTTTCCGAATCCTTCGGGAATCGGATCCTGGATCTTCATTCACCTAACACAGCCCGCGCCGAGACGACTGGACCTCGGGTTGACCGCATACTTGATTGTTTATATATGATTATTAAATTTTAAAATTAAAAATAAATGTATTGATAGTGAAAAAACGATTTATGAAGCACCATACAGTGTTGAAAGGTATTTAGTAGTGGGAGGGGCACCCCGCCCTCTACCACTAAGGAGTTGGAGAGGGAACAGAGACAGTTGTCATCCCAATTCGCCTGATGAGAACCTTGGGAAAGTTCGAAACGCGTCGCGAGAGTGTGCCTGGATGACACGGGACCGTAAAAATGAGTACAGCTGCCATCATTTGAAAGGTGGGTGATGTAGCAGAGCCTTGGAAAATTTTCTCTTCATGCCCAGATAGGCGTCGAGTTGGTCAAAATGGCCTCCATCATTGGTGTGAGTGATGTAGAAGAGCCGCATAATTTTTTCTCCGTCCCCTGTGACGTCGAGTGTCTCCTCATTGTCCAGATAGACGTGAGTTATATGCCCCTCACCACATCTACCTAAAACCTAACCTTCGTTTTTTCATAAAATTAAACCCTTGTTGGTACAGCCCTCTTGATTTGAACCCTGGCAATTTTAACCCTCTGGCAATTTTAGCCCTCTATTTTATTTTTTAATAATGATATATATCTCTCTGTGTGTATGTGTGTGGACTCGTGGCGGCCAGTGGTACTCTGGACAGTGCACAACCGTTTCCGAATCCTTCGGGAATCGGATCCTGGATCTTCATTCACCTAACACAGCCCGCGCCGAGACGACTGGACCTCGGGTTGACCGCATACTTGATTGTTTATATATGATTATTAAATTTTAAAATTAAAAATAAATGTATTGATAGTGAAAAAACGATTTATGAAGCACCATACAGTGTTGAAAGGTATTTAGTAGTGGGAGGGGCACCCCGCCCTCTACCACTAAGGAGTTGGAGAGGGAACAGAGACAGTTGTCATCCCAATTCGCCTGATGAGAACCTTGGGAAAGTTCGAAACGCGTCGCGAGAGTGTGCCTGGATGACACGGGACCGTAAAAATGAGTACAGCTGCCATCATTTGAAAGGTGGGTGATGTAGCAGAGCCTTGGAAAATTTTCTCTTCATGCCCAGATAGGCGTCGAGTTGGTCAAAATGGCCTCCATCATTGGTGTGAGTGATGTAGAAGAGCCGCATAATTTTTTCTCCGTCCCCTGTGACGTCGAGTGTCTCCTCATTGTCCAGATAGACGTGAGTTATATGCCCCTCACCACATCTACCTAAAACCTAACCTTCGTTTTTTCATAAAATTAAACCCTTGTTGGTACAGCCCTCTTGATTTGAACCCTGGCAATTTTAACCCTCTGGCAATTTTAGCCCTCTATTTTATTTTTTAATAATGATATATATCTCTCTGTGTGTATGTGTGTGGACTCGTGGCGGCCAGTGGTACTCTGGACAGTGCACAACCGTTTCCGAATCCTTCGGGAATCGGATCCTGGATCTTCATTCACCTAACACAGCCCGCGCCGAGACGACTGGACCTCGGGTTGACCGCATACTTGATTGTTTATATATGATTATTAAATTTTAAAATTAAAAATAAATGTATTGATAGTGAAAAAACGATTTATGAAGCACCATACAGTGTTGAAAGGTATTTAGTAGTGGGAGGGGCACCCCGCCCTCTACCACTAAGGAGTTGGAGAGGGAACAGAGACAGTTGTCATCCCAATTCGCCTGATGAGAACCTTGGGAAAGTTCGAAACGCGTCGCGAGAGTGTGCCTGGATGACACGGGACCGTAAAAATGAGTACAGCTGCCATCATTTGAAAGGTGGGTGATGTAGCAGAGCCTTGGAAAATTTTCTCTTCATGCCCAGATAGGCGTCGAGTTGGTCAAAATGGCCTCCATCATTGGTGTGAGTGATGTAGAAGAGCCGCATAATTTTTTCTCCGTCCCCTGTGACGTCGAGTGTCTCCTCATTGTCCAGATAGACGTGAGTTATATGCCCCTCACCACATCTACCTAAAACCTAACCTTCGTTTTTTCATAAAATTAAACCCTTGTTGGTACAGCCCTCTTGATTTGAACCCTGGCAATTTTAACCCTCTGGCAATTTTAGCCCTCTATTTTATTTTTTAATAATGATATATATCTCTCTGTGTGTATGTGTGTGGACTCGTGGCGGCCAGTGGTACTCTGGACAGTGCACAACCGTTTCCGAATCCTTCGGGAATCGGATCCTGGATCTTCATTCACCTAACACAGCCCGCGCCGAGACGACTGGACCTCGGGTTGACCGCATACTTGATTGTTTATATATGATTATTAAATTTTAAAATTAAAAATAAATGTATTGATAGTGAAAAAACGATTTATGAAGCACCATACAGTGTTGAAAGGTATTTAGTAGTGGGAGGGGCACCCCGCCCTCTACCACTAAGGAGTTGGAGAGGGAACAGAGACAGTTGTCATCCCAATTCGCCTGATGAGAACCTTGGGAAAGTTCGAAACGCGTCGCGAGAGTGTGCCTGGATGACACGGGACCGTAAAAATGAGTACAGCTGCCATCATTTGAAAGGTGGGTGATGTAGCAGAGCCTTGGAAAATTTTCTCTTCATGCCCAGATAGGCGTCGAGTTGGTCAAAATGGCCTCCATCATTGGTGTGAGTGATGTAGAAGAGCCGCATAATTTTTTCTCCGTCCCCTGTGACGTCGAGTGTCTCCTCATTGTCCAGATAGACGTGAGTTATATGCCCCTCACCACATCTACCTAAAACCTAACCTTCGTTTTTTCATAAAATTAAACCCTTGTTGGTACAGCCCTCTTGATTTGAACCCTGGCAATTTTAACCCTCTGGCAATTTTAGCCCTCTATTTTATTTTTTTAATAATGATATATATCTCTCTGTGTGTATGTGTGTGGACTCGTGGCGGCCAGTGGTACTCTGGACAGTGCACAACCGTTTCCGAATCCTTCGGGAATCGGATCCTGGATCTTCATTCACCTAACACAGCCCGCGCCGAGACGACTGGACCTCGGGTTGACCGCATACTTGATTGTTTATATATGATTATTAAATTTTAAAATTAAAAATAAATGTATTGATAGTGAAAAAACGATTTATGAAGCACCATACAGTGTTGAAAGGTATTTAGTAGTGGGAGGGGCACCCCGCCCTCTACCACTAAGGAGTTGGAGAGGGAACAGAGACAGTTGTCATCCCAATTCGCCTGATGAGAACCTTGGGAAAGTTCGAAACGCGTCGCGAGAGTGTGCCTGGATGACACGGGACCGTAAAAATGAGTACAGCTGCCATCATTTGAAAGGTGGGTGATGTAGCAGAGCCTTGGAAAATTTTCTCTTCATGCCCAGATAGGCGTCGAGTTGGTCAAAATGGCCTCCATCATTGGTGTGAGTGATGTAGAAGAGCCGCATAATTTTTTCTCCGTCCCCTGTGACGTCGAGTGTCTCCTCATTGTCCAGATAGACGTGAGTTATATGCCCCTCACCACATCTACCTAAAACCTAACCTTCGTTTTTTCATAAAATTAAACCCTTGTTGGTACAGCCCTCTTGATTTGAACCCTGGCAATTTTAACCCTCTGGCAATTTTAGCCCTCTATTTTATTTTTTAATAATGATATATATCTCTCTGTGTGTATGTGTGTGGACTCGTGGCGGCCAGTGGTACTCTGGACAGTGCACAACCGTTTCCGAATCCTTCGGGAATCGGATCCTGGATCTTCATTCACCTAACACAGCCCGCGCCGAGACGACTGGACCTCGGGTTGACCGCATACTTGATTGTTTATATATGATTATTAAATTTTAAAATTAAAAATAAATGTATTGATAGTGAAAAAACGATTTATGAAGCACCATACAGTGTTGAAAGGTATTTAGTAGTGGGAGGGGCACCCCGCCCTCTACCACTAAGGAGTTGGAGAGGGAACAGAGACAGTTGTCATCCCAATTCGCCTGATGAGAACCTTGGGAAAGTTCGAAACGCGTCGCGAGAGTGTGCCTGGATGACACGGGACCGTAAAAATGAGTACAGCTGCCATCATTTGAAAGGTGGGTGATGTAGCAGAGCCTTGGAAAATTTTCTCTTCATGCCCAGATAGGCGTCGAGTTGGTCAAAATGGCCTCCATCATTGGTGTGAGTGATGTAGAAGAGCCGCATAATTTTTTCTCCGTCCCCTGTGACGTCGAGTGTCTCCTCATTGTCCAGATAGACGTGAGTTATATGCCCCTCACCACATCTACCTAAAACCTAACCTTCGTTTTTTCATAAAATTAAACCCTTGTTGGTACAGCCCTCTTGATTTGAACCCTGGCAATTTTAACCCTCTGGCAATTTTAGCCCTCTATTTTATTTTTTAATAATGATATATATCTCTCTGTGTGTATGTGTGTGGACTCGTGGCGGCCAGTGGTACTCTGGACAGTGCACAACCGTTTCCGAATCCTTCGGGAATCGGATCCTGGATCTTCATTCACCTAACACAGCCCGCGCCGAGACGACTGGACCTCGGGTTGACCGCATACTTGATTGTTTATATATGATTATTAAATTTTAAAATTAAAAATAAATGTATTGATAGTGAAAAAACGATTTATGAAGCACCATACAGTGTTGAAAGGTATTTAGTAGTGGGAGGGGCACCCCGCCCTCTACCACTAAGGAGTTGGAGAGGGAACAGAGACAGTTGTCATCCCAATTCGCCTGATGAGAACCTTGGGAAAGTTCGAAACGCGTCGCGAGAGTGTGCCTGGATGACACGGGACCGTAAAAATGAGTACAGCTGCCATCATTTGAAAGGTGGGTGATGTAGCAGAGCCTTGGAAAATTTTCTCTTCATGCCCAGATAGGCGTCGAGTTGGTCAAAATGGCCTCCATCATTGGTGTGAGTGATGTAGAAGAGCCGCATAATTTTTTCTCCGTCCCCTGTGACGTCGAGTGTCTCCTCATTGTCCAGATAGACGTGAGTTATATGCCCCTCACCACATCTACCTAAAACCTAACCTTCGTTTTTTCATAAAATTAAACCCTTGTTGGTACAGCCCTCTTGATTTGAACCCTGGCAATTTTAACCCTCTGGCAATTTTAGCCCTCTATTTTATTTTTTAATAATGATATATATCTCTCTGTGTGTATGTGTGTGGACTCGTGGCGGCCAGTGGTACTCTGGACAGTGCACAACCGTTTCCGAATCCTTCGGGAATCGGATCCTGGATCTTCATTCACCTAACACAGCCCGCGCCGAGACGACTGGACCTCGGGTTGACCGCATACTTGATTGTTTATATATGATTATTAAATTTTAAAATTAAAAATAAATGTATTGATAGTGAAAAAACGATTTATGAAGCACCATACAGTGTTGAAAGGTATTTAGTAGTGGGAGGGGCACCCCGCCCTCTACCACTAAGGAGTTGGAGAGGGAACAGAGACAGTTGTCATCCCAATTCGCCTGATGAGAACCTTGGGAAAGTTCGAAACGCGTCGCGAGAGTGTGCCTGGATGACACGGGACCGTAAAAATGAGTACAGCTGCCATCATTTGAAAGGTGGGTGATGTAGCAGAGCCTTGGAAAATTTTCTCTTCATGCCCAGATAGGCGTCGAGTTGGTCAAAATGGCCTCCATCATTGGTGTGAGTGATGTAGAAGAGCCGCATAATTTTTTCTCCGTCCCCTGTGACGTCGAGTGTCTCCTCATTGTCCAGATAGACGTGAGTTATATGCCCCTCACCACATCTACCTAAAACCTAACCTTCGTTTTTTCATAAAATTAAACCCTTGTTGGTACAGCCCTCTTGATTTGAACCCTGGCAATTTTAACCCTCTGGCAATTTTAGCCCTCTATTTTATTTTTTAATAATGATATATATCTCTCTGTGTGTATGTGTGTGGACTCGTGGCGGCCAGTGGTACTCTGGACAGTGCACAACCGTTTCCGAATCCTTCGGGAATCGGATCCTGGATCTTCATTCACCTAACACAGCCCGCGCCGAGACGACTGGACCTCGGGTTGACCGCATACTTGATTGTTTATATATGATTATTAAATTTTAAAATTAAAAATAAATGTATTGATAGTGAAAAAACGATTTATGAAGCACCATACAGTGTTGAAAGGTATTTAGTAGTGGGAGGGGCACCCCGCCCTCTACCACTAAGGAGTTGGAGAGGGAACAGAGACAGTTGTCATCCCAATTCGCCTGATGAGAACCTTGGGAAAGTTCGAAACGCGTCGCGAGAGTGTGCCTGGATGACACGGGACCGTAAAAATGAGTACAGCTGCCATCATTTGAAAGGTGGGTGATGTAGCAGAGCCTTGGAAAATTTTCTCTTCATGCCCAGATAGGCGTCGAGTTGGTCAAAATGGCCTCCATCATTGGTGTGAGTGATGTAGAAGAGCCGCATAATTTTTTCTCCGTCCCCTGTGACGTCGAGTGTCTCCTCATTGTCCAGATAGACGTGAGTTATATGCCCCTCACCACATCTACCTAAAACCTAACCTTCGTTTTTTCATAAAATTAAACCCTTGTTGGTACAGCCCTCTTGATTTGAACCCTGGCAATTTTAACCCTCTGGCAATTTTAGCCCTCTATTTTATTTTTTAATAATGATATATATCTCTCTGTGTGTATGTGTGTGGACTCGTGGCGGCCAGTGGTACTCTGGACAGTGCACAACCGTTTCCGAATCCTTCGGGAATCGGATCCTGGATCTTCATTCACCTAACACAGCCCGCGCCGAGACGACTGGACCTCGGGTTGACCGCATACTTGATTGTTTATATATGATTATTAAATTTTAAAATTAAAAATAAATGTATTGATAGTGAAAAAACGATTTATGAAGCACCATACAGTGTTGAAAGGTATTTAGTAGTGGGAGGGGCACCCCGCCCTCTACCACTAAGGAGTTGGAGAGGGAACAGAGACAGTTGTCATCCCAATTCGCCTGATGAGAACCTTGGGAAAGTTCGAAACGCGTCGCGAGAGTGTGCCTGGATGACACGGGACCGTAAAAATGAGTACAGCTGCCATCATTTGAAAGGTGGGTGATGTAGCAGAGCCTTGGAAAATTTTCTCTTCATGCCCAGATAGGCGTCGAGTTGGTCAAAATGGCCTCCATCATTGGTGTGAGTGATGTAGAAGAGCCGCATAATTTTTTCTCCGTCCCCTGTGACGTCGAGTGTCTCCTCATTGTCCAGATAGACGTGAGTTATATGCCCCTCACCACATCTACCTAAAACCTAACCTTCGTTTTTTCATAAAATTAAACCCTTGTTGGTACAGCCCTCTTGATTTGAACCCTGGCAATTTTAACCCTCTGGCAATTTTAGCCCTCTATTTTATTTTTTAATAATGATATATATCTCTCTGTGTGTATGTGTGTGGACTCGTGGCGGCCAGTGGTACTCTGGACAGTGCACAACCGTTTCCGAATCCTTCGGGAATCGGATCCTGGATCTTCATTCACCTAACACAGCCCGCGCCGAGACGACTGGACCTCGGGTTGACCGCATACTTGATTGTTTATATATGATTATTAAATTTTAAAATTAAAAATAAATGTATTGATAGTGAAAAAACGATTTATGAAGCACCATACAGTGTTGAAAGGTATTTAGTAGTGGGAGGGGCACCCCGCCCTCTACCACTAAGGAGTTGGAGAGGGAACAGAGACAGTTGTCATCCCAATTCGCCTGATGAGAACCTTGGGAAAGTTCGAAACGCGTCGCGAGAGTGTGCCTGGATGACACGGGACCGTAAAAATGAGTACAGCTGCCATCATTTGAAAGGTGGGTGATGTAGCAGAGCCTTGGAAAATTTTCTCTTCATGCCCAGATAGGCGTCGAGTTGGTCAAAATGGCCTCCATCATTGGTGTGAGTGATGTAGAAGAGCCGCATAATTTTTTCTCCGTCCCCTGTGACGTCGAGTGTCTCCTCATTGTCCAGATAGACGTGAGTTATATGCCCCTCACCACATCTACCTAAAACCTAACCTTCGTTTTTTCATAAAATTAAACCCTTGTTGGTACAGCCCTCTTGATTTGAACCCTGGCAATTTTAACCCTCTGGCAATTTTAGCCCTCTATTTTATTTTTTAATAATGATATATATCTCTCTGTGTGTATGTGTGTGGACTCGTGGCGGCCAGTGGTACTCTGGACAGTGCACAACCGTTTCCGAATCCTTCGGGAATCGGATCCTGGATCTTCATTCACCTAACACAGCCCGCGCCGAGACGACTGGACCTCGGGTTGACCGCATACTTGATTGTTTATATATGATTATTAAATTTTAAAATTAAAAATAAATGTATTGATAGTGAAAAAACGATTTATGAAGCACCATACAGTGTTGAAAGGTATTTAGTAGTGGGAGGGGCACCCCGCCCTCTACCACTAAGGAGTTGGAGAGGGAACAGAGACAGTTGTCATCCCAATTCGCCTGATGAGAACCTTGGGAAAGTTCGAAACGCGTCGCGAGAGTGTGCCTGGATGACACGGGACCGTAAAAATGAGTACAGCTGCCATCATTTGAAAGGTGGGTGATGTAGCAGAGCCTTGGAAAATTTTCTCTTCATGCCCAGATAGGCGTCGAGTTGGTCAAAATGGCCTCCATCATTGGTGTGAGTGATGTAGAAGAGCCGCATAATTTTTTCTCCGTCCCCTGTGACGTCGAGTGTCTCCTCATTGTCCAGATAGACGTGAGTTATATGCCCCTCACCACATCTACCTAAAACCTAACCTTCGTTTTTTCATAAAATTAAACCCTTGTTGGTACAGCCCTCTTGATTTGAACCCTGGCAATTTTAACCCTCTGGCAATTTTAGCCCTCTATTTTATTTTTTAATAATGATATATATCTCTCTGTGTGTATGTGTGTGGACTCGTGGCGGCCAGTGGTACTCTGGACAGTGCACAACCGTTTCCGAATCCTTCGGGAATCGGATCCTGGATCTTCATTCACCTAACACAGCCCGCGCCGAGACGACTGGACCTCGGGTTGACCGCATACTTGATTGTTTATATATGATTATTAAATTTTAAAATTAAAAATAAATGTATTGATAGTGAAAAAACGATTTATGAAGCACCATACAGTGTTGAAAGGTATTTAGTAGTGGGAGGGGCACCCCGCCCTCTACCACTAAGGAGTTGGAGAGGGAACAGAGACAGTTGTCATCCCAATTCGCCTGATGAGAACCTTGGGAAAGTTCGAAACGCGTCGCGAGAGTGTGCCTGGATGACACGGGACCGTAAAAATGAGTACAGCTGCCATCATTTGAAAGGTGGGTGATGTAGCAGAGCCTTGGAAAATTTTCTCTTCATGCCCAGATAGGCGTCGAGTTGGTCAAAATGGCCTCCATCATTGGTGTGAGTGATGTAGAAGAGCCGCATAATTTTTTCTCCGTCCCCTGTGACGTCGAGTGTCTCCTCATTGTCCAGATAGACGTGAGTTATATGCCCCTCACCACATCTACCTAAAACCTAACCTTCGTTTTTTCATAAAATTAAACCCTTGTTGGTACAGCCCTCTTGATTTGAACCCTGGCAATTTTAACCCTCTGGCAATTTTAGCCCTCTATTTTATTTTTTAATAATGATATATATCTCTCTGTGTGTATGTGTGTGGACTCGTGGCGGCCAGTGGTACTCTGGACAGTGCACAACCGTTTCCGAATCCTTCGGGAATCGGATCCTGGATCTTCATTCACCTAACACAGCCCGCGCCGAGACGACTGGACCTCGGGTTGACCGCATACTTGATTGTTTATATATGATTATTAAATTTTAAAATTAAAAATAAATGTATTGATAGTGAAAAAACGATTTATGAAGCACCATACAGTGTTGAAAGGTATTTAGTAGTGGGAGGGGCACCCCGCCCTCTACCACTAAGGAGTTGGAGAGGGAACAGAGACAGTTGTCATCCCAATTCGCCTGATGAGAACCTTGGGAAAGTTCGAAACGCGTCGCGAGAGTGTGCCTGGATGACACGGGACCGTAAAAATGAGTACAGCTGCCATCATTTGAAAGGTGGGTGATGTAGCAGAGCCTTGGAAAATTTTCTCTTCATGCCCAGATAGGCGTCGAGTTGGTCAAAATGGCCTCCATCATTGGTGTGAGTGATGTAGAAGAGCCGCATAATTTTTTCTCCGTCCCCTGTGACGTCGAGTGTCTCCTCATTGTCCAGATAGACGTGAGTTATATGCCCCTCACCACATCTACCTAAAACCTAACCTTCGTTTTTTCATAAAATTAAACCCTTGTTGGTACAGCCCTCTTGATTTGAACCCTGGCAATTTTAACCCTCTGGCAATTTTAGCCCTCTATTTTATTTTTTAATAATGATATATATCTCTCTGTGTGTATGTGTGTGGACTCGTGGCGGCCAGTGGTACTCTGGACAGTGCACAACCGTTTCCGAATCCTTCGGGAATCGGATCCTGGATCTTCATTCACCTAACACAGCCCGCGCCGAGACGACTGGACCTCGGGTTGACCGCATACTTGATTGTTTATATATGATTATTAAATTTTAAAATTAAAAATAAATGTATTGATAGTGAAAAAACGATTTATGAAGCACCATACAGTGTTGAAAGGTATTTAGTAGTGGGAGGGGCACCCCGCCCTCTACCACTAAGGAGTTGGAGAGGGAACAGAGACAGTTGTCATCCCAATTCGCCTGATGAGAACCTTGGGAAAGTTCGAAACGCGTCGCGAGAGTGTGCCTGGATGACACGGGACCGTAAAAATGAGTACAGCTGCCATCATTTGAAAGGTGGGTGATGTAGCAGAGCCTTGGAAAATTTTCTCTTCATGCCCAGATAGGCGTCGAGTTGGTCAAAATGGCCTCCATCATTGGTGTGAGTGATGTAGAAGAGCCGCATAATTTTTTCTCCGTCCCCTGTGACGTCGAGTGTCTCCTCATTGTCCAGATAGACGTGAGTTATATGCCCCTCACCACATCTACCTAAAACCTAACCTTCGTTTTTTCATAAAATTAAACCCTTGTTGGTACAGCCCTCTTGATTTGAACCCTGGCAATTTTAACCCTCTGGCAATTTTAGCCCTCTATTTTATTTTTTAATAATGATATATATCTCTCTGTGTGTATGTGTGTGGACTCGTGGCGGCCAGTGGTACTCTGGACAGTGCACAACCGTTTCCGAATCCTTCGGGAATCGGATCCTGGATCTTCATTCACCTAACACAGCCCGCGCCGAGACGACTGGACCTCGGGTTGACCGCATACTTGATTGTTTATATATGATTATTAAATTTTAAAATTAAAAATAAATGTATTGATAGTGAAAAAACGATTTATGAAGCACCATACAGTGTTGAAAGGTATTTAGTAGTGGGAGGGGCACCCCGCCCTCTACCACTAAGGAGTTGGAGAGGGAACAGAGACAGTTGTCATCCCAATTCGCCTGATGAGAACCTTGGGAAAGTTCGAAACGCGTCGCGAGAGTGTGCCTGGATGACACGGGACCGTAAAAATGAGTACAGCTGCCATCATTTGAAAGGTGGGTGATGTAGCAGAGCCTTGGAAAATTTTCTCTTCATGCCCAGATAGGCGTCGAGTTGGTCAAAATGGCCTCCATCATTGGTGTGAGTGATGTAGAAGAGCCGCATAATTTTTTCTCCGTCCCCTGTGACGTCGAGTGTCTCCTCATTGTCCAGATAGACGTGAGTTATATGCCCCTCACCACATCTACCTAAAACCTAACCTTCGTTTTTTCATAAAATTAAACCCTTGTTGGTACAGCCCTCTTGATTTGAACCCTGGCAATTTTAACCCTCTGGCAATTTTAGCCCTCTATTTTATTTTTTAATAATGATATATATCTCTCTGTGTGTATGTGTGTGGACTCGTGGCGGCCAGTGGTACTCTGGACAGTGCACAACCGTTTCCGAATCCTTCGGGAATCGGATCCTGGATCTTCATTCACCTAACACAGCCCGCGCCGAGACGACTGGACCTCGGGTTGACCGCATACTTGATTGTTTATATATGATTATTAAATTTTAAAATTAAAAATAAATGTATTGATAGTGAAAAAACGATTTATGAAGCACCATACAGTGTTGAAAGGTATTTAGTAGTGGGAGGGGCACCCCGCCCTCTACCACTAAGGAGTTGGAGAGGGAACAGAGACAGTTGTCATCCCAATTCGCCTGATGAGAACCTTGGGAAAGTTCGAAACGCGTCGCGAGAGTGTGCCTGGATGACACGGGACCGTAAAAATGAGTACAGCTGCCATCATTTGAAAGGTGGGTGATGTAGCAGAGCCTTGGAAAATTTTCTCTTCATGCCCAGATAGGCGTCGAGTTGGTCAAAATGGCCTCCATCATTGGTGTGAGTGATGTAGAAGAGCCGCATAATTTTTTCTCCGTCCCCTGTGACGTCGAGTGTCTCCTCATTGTCCAGATAGACGTGAGTTATATGCCCCTCACCACATCTACCTAAAACCTAACCTTCGTTTTTTCATAAAATTAAACCCTTGTTGGTACAGCCCTCTTGATTTGAACCCTGGCAATTTTAACCCTCTGGCAATTTTAGCCCTCTATTTTATTTTTTAATAATGATATATATCTCTCTGTGTGTATGTGTGTGGACTCGTGGCGGCCAGTGGTACTCTGGACAGTGCACAACCGTTTCCGAATCCTTCGGGAATCGGATCCTGGATCTTCATTCACCTAACACAGCCCGCGCCGAGACGACTGGACCTCGGGTTGACCGCATACTTGATTGTTTATATATGATTATTAAATTTTAAAATTAAAAATAAATGTATTGATAGTGAAAAAACGATTTATGAAGCACCATACAGTGTTGAAAGGTATTTAGTAGTGGGAGGGGCACCCCGCCCTCTACCACTAAGGAGTTGGAGAGGGAACAGAGACAGTTGTCATCCCAATTCGCCTGATGAGAACCTTGGGAAAGTTCGAAACGCGTCGCGAGAGTGTGCCTGGATGACACGGGACCGTAAAAATGAGTACAGCTGCCATCATTTGAAAGGTGGGTGATGTAGCAGAGCCTTGGAAAATTTTCTCTTCATGCCCAGATAGGCGTCGAGTTGGTCAAAATGGCCTCCATCATTGGTGTGAGTGATGTAGAAGAGCCGCATAATTTTTTCTCCGTCCCCTGTGACGTCGAGTGTCTCCTCATTGTCCAGATAGACGTGAGTTATATGCCCCTCACCACATCTACCTAAAACCTAACCTTCGTTTTTTCATAAAATTAAACCCTTGTTGGTACAGCCCTCTTGATTTGAACCCTGGCAATTTTAACCCTCTGGCAATTTTAGCCCTCTATTTTATTTTTTAATAATGATATATATCTCTCTGTGTGTATGTGTGTGGACTCGTGGCGGCCAGTGGTACTCTGGACAGTGCACAACCGTTTCCGAATCCTTCGGGAATCGGATCCTGGATCTTCATTCACCTAACACAGCCCGCGCCGAGACGACTGGACCTCGGGTTGACCGCATACTTGATTGTTTATATATGATTATTAAATTTTAAAATTAAAAATAAATGTATTGATAGTGAAAAAACGATTTATGAAGCACCATACAGTGTTGAAAGGTATTTAGTAGTGGGAGGGGCACCCCGCCCTCTACCACTAAGGAGTTGGAGAGGGAACAGAGACAGTTGTCATCCCAATTCGCCTGATGAGAACCTTGGGAAAGTTCGAAACGCGTCGCGAGAGTGTGCCTGGATGACACGGGACCGTAAAAATGAGTACAGCTGCCATCATTTGAAAGGTGGGTGATGTAGCAGAGCCTTGGAAAATTTTCTCTTCATGCCCAGATAGGCGTCGAGTTGGTCAAAATGGCCTCCATCATTGGTGTGAGTGATGTAGAAGAGCCGCATAATTTTTTCTCCGTCCCCTGTGACGTCGAGTGTCTCCTCATTGTCCAGATAGACGTGAGTTATATGCCCCTCACCACATCTACCTAAAACCTAACCTTCGTTTTTTCATAAAATTAAACCCTTGTTGGTACAGCCCTCTTGATTTGAACCCTGGCAATTTTAACCCTCTGGCAATTTTAGCCCTCTATTTTATTTTTAATAATGATATATATCTCTCTGTGTGTATGTGTGTGGACTCGTGGCGGCCAGTGGTACTCTGGACAGTGCACAACCGTTTCCGAATCCTTCGGGAATCGGATCCTGGATCTTCATTCACCTAACACAGCCCGCGCCGAGACGACTGGACCTCGGGTTGACCGCATACTTGATTGTTTATATATGATTATTAAATTTTAAAATTAAAAATAAATGTATTGATAGTGAAAAAACGATTTATGAAGCACCATACAGTGTTGAAAGGTATTTAGTAGTGGGAGGGGCACCCCGCCCTCTACCACTAAGGAGTTGGAGAGGGAACAGAGACAGTTGTCATCCCAATTCGCCTGATGAGAACCTTGGGAAAGTTCGAAACGCGTCGCGAGAGTGTGCCTGGATGACACGGGACCGTAAAAATGAGTACAGCTGCCATCATTTGAAAGGTGGGTGATGTAGCAGAGCCTTGGAAAATTTTCTCTTCATGCCCAGATAGGCGTCGAGTTGGTCAAAATGGCCTCCATCATTGGTGTGAGTGATGTAGAAGAGCCGCATAATTTTTTCTCCGTCCCCTGTGACGTCGAGTGTCTCCTCATTGTCCAGATAGACGTGAGTTATATGCCCCTCACCACATCTACCTAAAACCTAACCTTCGTTTTTTCATAAAATTAAACCCTTGTTGGTACAGCCCTCTTGATTTGAACC
Source organism: Gobio gobio (assembly GCF_949357685.1). Lineage (NCBI taxonomy): Eukaryota > Metazoa > Chordata > Actinopteri > Cypriniformes > Gobionidae > Gobio > Gobio gobio. Next base: position 35,412 of record NW_027645749.1, read on the forward strand.
CTGGCAATTTTAACCCTCTGGCAATTTTAGCCCTCTATTTTATTTTTTAATAATGATATATATCTCTCTGTGTGTATGTGTGTGGACTCGTGGCGGCCAGTGGTACTCTGGACAGTGCACAACCGTTTCCGAATCCTTCGGGAATCGGATCCTGGATCTTCATTCACCTAACACAGCCCGCGCCGAGACGACTGGACCTCGGGTTGACCGCATACTTGATTGTTTATATATGATTATTAAATTTTAAAATTAAAAATAAATGTATTGATAGTGAAAAAACGATTTATGAAGCACCATACAGTGTTGAAAGGTATTTAGTAGTGGGAGGGGCACCCCGCCCTCTACCACTAAGGAGTTGGAGAGGGAACAGAGACAGTTGTCATCCCAATTCGCCTGATGAGAACCTTGGGAAAGTTCGAAACGCGTCGCGAGAGTGTGCCTGG